>NC_054569.1:5765327-5793216 GCF_017654505.1 Polyodon spathula | reverse complement strand
ATCAAATATCATGTAGCGGTGCAAAGATGACCAAAACCCAAATACTGATCACAATCCTGCTTACATTGCAAAATGAACGCAGCGGAGTCAACCATGCGGCAATAAAGACACCAAAAGCAAATAATGTGTCCAAAACATCAGAAACTTTGCTTGAACATTTTCTTGAAACAAAATAATATAAACGAGTCTTACATAACAATCACGAATACTGCTGCTGGGAAAAAAAAAAAAAAAAAAACTACATTAAGAGAAAGCTCCAAGCTTTCTGTAGCGATGAACTAATTATCAGTTAAGCTGTCTTGCATTCTCACATAGAGAAAGCGATTTGCAATTATGACCCCCAGTTGCTACCAGGTGATCAAATAGTTACGAACTCTACCAGATAAGTGTTAGCATTTGACATGAGTCCTAATGATTGACAGGGCACCTTTATGATTGGAAGAGGTGATTGACAGTTATGCATGTTCATGCTAGCATGAAGATAAATCACCTCTGAAGATAAATCAAGTTAGTGGGTTTATTTGGTTTAAAATCTCACAATCTCGGTCTCTCTGGCCACGGCGATAGTTCCTGTAAAGCCCCGGACTGCAGTCTAGAATCTGGGTGCAGATCGGGCGCGTTGCATCTTAACAACGACAAGAAAAAATAAAGGTGCAGAGCGTGATTATTGTGCAGGTGAAACTGTAATTTTAAATGTGAACTTTACTTTCCAAAGTGTATAAAACATGTAAATAAGCTGCTACATTTTCAAACTGCACTCAAAAAAGAAAAAGAATTGTACTCTGCAGTATTGTGTTTTTCCAGCAAATTTGTAGCTTCTAATGACAAAGTATGTGACCTGTTCAGCACTGGCTGATGGAAACATTGCAGAAAGCTTCATTACAAACTCACCATGTTGTTGTTTTTTGTTTTCTGTATTTTTTCTAAGCGCAGTGACCCTCTCCAGGGTGTGGAAGACGTCTCTTATTACACTGTGGCTGGCTGAGGGCGAGCACAGCACACCTGTGACTTGCTTTTTCTTATTTATTCATACTCACTAGCTCCATTCTTCAGCTGCCCGGGGCGTGGTGATATCAGCGTATATCACACACCCTCAAGTGCCTTATTGCACTTATAAAATGGATAACTTACTAATTTGAAAAAATAAAGTAAAAGCATTTTTTAATTAACAAAAAAGTATTTGTTATTGAATACCCTTCTGCCTAAAACTGAGCTAAGAATTGTAAACTTGGAGAATCCACCCTAACCAAAACGTCGTCAGCAAGCGTGTAAAAGCTCTGTGTGTTCTTCTTTCTTGTCGCTTATTTTTGTTTCGGCTGCTGAGTCCAGCGCTGGGAAGTCGAAACGGGAGTTAACCGCTTAGAGCCTGGAGGAAGGGCTGCCCTCAGCCACGGATTTCCTGAGGTTTCCCCCTAAAAAATACAAAATATAGTGAGTAGGGGGTTTTCCTTACCTGAATGCTGAGCGGTTCGTATTCAGTTCTGCGGGGTTAGTGGTCGGGTTGGAGAGGCTGGGCTCTCTCTCTGGTGCAGTCATTGTCTGGGGGACGGGCCCTGTCTCAGCTGCTGATTTTCATTAAATTTGGGGGATAGGTGGCAGAGTGCCACTGTGGAGCATGTTAATTATTTATTATTATTCATTCATGGTTTGGCAGCCTCGTCTTTTTTTGGTGAGGTGGCCACAGCCACTTCCTGTCCGCGGCACTGGGATGCATGTAACTGTTCATGCATTTCCAGCCGGCCTCAAGCAGGTAGCCATCGGGCACAGCGGAGACTTCCGGCCAAATTTATCTTTCACTGGAGCCCTGAGTGCCCTCCACAGTTCATAAATCATCTGCTTATCAAACTGACTTTGCAGTTCATGGCTGGACAGCGTGGAGAACTACTGGGCCCATGTTAAGAAACAATTTAAAGCAAAGCAGGGCACAGCAGAAGAGACGATACCATCGTACCTGGACACATTGATGTGGAGAGAAAGGTACGGCTGGAATTGTTGAGATGCATTTATAAATACTCTGCATCAGACCACAGAGCTGCGCAGGGGGAGGGACCCGTGGCATCAGGCAGGGCAGGAGATGCAACCGACCAGAGAAGAACACACAGAGACGGGGGCAGCGGAAACAAAGCATTTAACCACCAAAGTCTCTTTTAAGAGCGACCCAAATCCTTTTTCACGCTGTAGTCCAGGGAGAAGCAGCAGAGCGATCAGAACGGCAAGTTTTGAATTGATTTGAATTCTTATTTTTGCCTCGTTTCACTTTAATTGATCACTGGTGTCCGATTCAGACTCATTCGGTATCTCGTGTACACTTCGGTTTCAAACAGGTCAACATCTACATAAATCTCATCAGTCATGTTTATTGAAGTCAATTCCAGTATGTCTGATGCAAATCAGTTTTCAACACATATAATAAAGCAAAGGGACCAGATTACCATGAAACCCATTCAAGACAGCTGCACTGTTTTGTGGATTTCCGGATGTTGTATTTTAATGACAGAAGCCCTGCCTGTGTTAATAATGTGTGTGTTGGGGCTTAGGAGGGGATGGGGTTCATTCCCATCCCTGCAGAAATGTGTGGACTGTGGCCATTCCCAAACTGGATAATCGATTGCCAATTTGGGGATTGCCACATGCATATAAGAGGGAGAAAATCCTTTGTTTGGGGAGCAGGGAGTTTGAGGAAGCAAGTCAATGAAGGCTCTGCCCAGCCTGGCTACAGGAGGCATTGTCATTGAGCCCTCATAAACTACTCAACACTAATTAGAGTTCAGTAATGGTGTTTTATAGAAATGTTCAGGTGTTTTTCACCTTCATTATAATACTGGAGTTCATGTTAGACTGGCGCAGAACCCAGAGAATAGAGCCCTAAGTGTTCCAAGACATTCCACAAAGTCTCCACACAGTAAAAGGGTGTTGACCCAGACACAGGAATTGCAGTTTTAGCGCGGTTGCGCACTTTTATTTACAACACAAATAAAAAAAAATAATAAAACAAAAACAAACACCTAGCTCTACTTGAGCAATAACTAAAACACATGAACAGGAACCTGAACTATGAAACAGGACAGCTAAGCTGTTTACCTGCTAAACAAAAATCAAACAAAACACGCAGTTTTTAAACCAATAACATGAAAAGGCTTTGCACAGAACCTCCTTCTTTATACGCTTGAGCACACAGGAGCCCTGAGCAAACTGGCGGCTTCCTTTAAATACCCTGCACCTGGCTCTTATTTACAATGACAGCCAGGTGCAGGGGATAACAAAAGAATGCAATACTTCATTTAGTTTGGCAGGGAGATTTTAACCCTCTCCCTGCCACAAACACACATTTCCCGTGCGCAAGGCTCCCTGCCCTGTCACAATATATTATATATATATATTTATTTATTAACAGAGATACTGCAGGTACACTAACAAGTTATCATCATCTGTACATCTCAAACTCATAGTTGCACAGCTTCAGTAAAATAATAACACATGACTGTGACAGGGGACTTCATGTGGTAACGTCAGGCCAGAACGCAGGAAGAAACCAAACACAGCACTGCAGTGCAAAAACACACTGCTCACAGAGCAACAATTACAATTCAAACACAAAATCACAAACACAAAACTAAGCACACAGGTGAGTCTGTGCAGATCCTCTGAACACCCCCCAGAGCAGGGAGAGCTGCAGGCTTTTATATTAGTGACCGAGGGATTAACCAGCTATCAATTATCTGATAATCCCTCGGTCACATTCTGCACGGGTTTCTAACGTGCATGAGGCTTCCCATCCACATTGCAACACAAAAACTACGCCGTCAAAACATTTACAAATAAATAAATCACAAACACAAAACAACACAACTGAGACAGGAGGGGACTGGGCGGAGGGGAGACCCCGGTCTAGAAATAAACAAACAATCCTGTACAGGGCTCCTCGCCCTGTCACAAGGACATTGTCGTCTACTGGTTTGTGTGATCGCTCTGTGTGGTAATATCAGGCACAATGAAGTGTAAAAGATAAAGCCCAGTCGTTTATTCTGTCTGCGTCATCAGCTTCTCTGCAACAGGGTCACACCTGGAACAATACAGACATGGAACAAAGAGACTATGGTTAGTAAAGCACATGGGTGAGAAAAGCACAATGGAGCCAGTCTGTTTGTGTTTGCTCCCTCAAAACTAGCAAGAACCAACTCAAATTATAATTAAACTGCTGCTCCCTGCACCTCTGTTACACAAGACAATGCTGGAGTATCAGTGAGAAGCAGGAGCGCTCTCAGGATCTCCTCTGAACTCTACCCTCCTTGTTGGTGTGCTGTGCTCTGTCCTATCAAGACAATGCTGGAGTATCAGTGAGAAGCAGGAGCGCTCTCAGGATCTCCTCTGAACTCTACCCTCCTTGTTGGTGTGCTGTGCTCGGTCCTATCAAGACAATGCTGGAGTATCAGTGACACTGGCGTCCGTTATTCATGTGAGACTCACAGGAAACACAAAATCTCATGCAGCTCAGAAGAGTCAGGCAACTGTCAACTTAAAAAATGGCAAACCATTGGCTATAGAACCAATCTAAAAAAAAACAACCCATAGGCTATAGAACCAAACTCAAACAGCTATAGGCCATAGCTGATTCTCAAGAGAATACTGGAACTTTAAGAACAGAACTTTAAAAATCCCTCCATTCAATTGAACAAAAACATTTTGAAATATAAGCAGTGCTGTTTTTAATACATTTTTCTGGGGTGATAACTGATTGATTCAGAAAAAGAACAGAACCCAACAGTTATTAAAAGTGCATGAAAATGTATCTTTACCTGTCGTCACTGGTGGAGCTGGATGAAGCATCACTTTGTTCCTTTGCTGAAATAATAATAATAATAATAATAATAATAATAATAAAAGCAGACCCCAGGAATGAGGAGATAAAATGAAAAAATCTAAACTTAAATCTATACAATTAACTCTGCGCTGGTGTGATAAAGGAATTAGAAATGCAGCATTAATGAAGCAGCTCTTAACCCCGCCTCCCTCTCTCTCACCTGATGCTCTTTTCATCCAGATGTGAACTCCTATGATCACTGCGATGATCAGACCCAGAGCAGCCAGCACACCACCAGCAACAAACCCCACGTTCAGAGCAGCCTCTGGAGCTGCAAACACACAGGAGACTGTTTAGCAAAAGCAATCAGTGAAGATAATGACCCACATCCCTGCAGCAGGCATTAGGCTCTGTGTAAAGCACAGTAATACCAGTGGTGTGAAAGTTTACCACAGGCATTTAGCATTTCCAGTAAAACCAGTCTAATCCAGCCCCTCTACAAACCAGCATTCTGGGTAATTCAGCATGATTTACGAGTACCGACCAAATCCCTATTGAAATGAATGGTGTGATGCAGTCCTCTACAATCCCTATTGAAATGAATGGTGTAATCCAGTCCTCTACAATCCCTATTGAAATGAATGATGTGATCCAGTCCTCTACAATCCCTATCGAAATGAATGGTGTGATCCAGTCCTCTACAATCCCTACTGAAATGAATGGTGTGATACAGTCCTCTACAATCCCTATTGAAATGAATGGTGTGATCCAGTCCTCTACAATCCCTATTGAAATGAATGGTGTGATCCAGTCCTCTACAATCCCTATTGAAATGAATGGTGTGTTCCAGTCCTCTACAATCCCTATTGAAATGAATGGTGTGATACAGTCCTCTACAATCCCTGTAGGAGGGGTTAAACAGGCTTGTGCTAATAACAGGTGAAGATGTGTTGAGGCATTGTTGTGTTTAATGTTTTCTGAGGCACTATTGAGTTTATTATACTGTGTATGGACAGCAATAATGTTTTGTTTTTTTCAACAGGGTCTCAGGTACAGCCTCCCTCCCCTCCCTCCCTGCTCACACAGTCTATTTCAGTAGCAGGATCTCTCTCTCTCTCTCTTACCCCATTTCACATCCATCTTCTCATCCAGGCTGGTGTGGTGCACCTGGCAGGAGTAGCTGTGTTTCTTCTGGTCCTCAGGACTCACTGTCAGGATCTTTCTCAGCTGGTAGGTTGTGTCCCCGTTGGGCAGCACCTCTCCACTCCACACCCCCTCCTCCAGCAGAGCCTCCCCGTCTCTGACCCAGTTCACCTCAACCTCTCGGGGGTAGAACCCCGTCACGTGGCAAATGACGTCCGTTCCTGCAGAATCACGCGCTTTCCTCTGTATCAGCGTCACTGCAGGGCGTACTGGATAAAGAGAACAGCAGTGCTGTTACAATTAGACCCCAATATTGTTTCATGCAGTATTCAATCACACTGTAGAAACCCCCTCCACTCTGATTGGCTGAGAGGGTATATGTAAATGGAGCTAATGTGTGGCTGATCTGAGTGTAGCTCTAGCCCTGGCACGCTGGTCACTTTCAATTGGAACTGATCTCACTAAACGGATCAGCTCAGCAGTGTCTTAGTGAACAGCAGAACAAACAGGCATTGTGTTTGTACAGGTACCTTTGTGTTTATAGTAATTGAACAGCACAGTCTGTGCATTACCAGTGATCTCAGCACAGCAACACATTCCTTTACTGTTTCTATAGAGGGTTTGTGCTCATGTTTCGCTCTGTAGCTAAAACACTTTATAAAGAGTGAGCTTTCTAAAAGGGACCCCTGCGTGATTCATATATGTTGGGTCTGTTGTATCACAGTGTTTGCTGTGATTTCGTTCATTTCAATTTCAATACTTGTCATAGTAATACAAATATTAGGAATATCCCTGTATCTCTGCCATATCAACTCTATTAGGAATATCCCTGTATCACTATATCTTTAATGTGTTTTTATAGCTGCTTGTGAGGCAGCTTCTCACATAACCAGGCAGCAGGGTCTTCATGTAGTCGAAAAAAAATCCTACACTGTAAATCCCACTGTGGCAGAGCAGAGCTCTGCCCTATATAGATTGGCAGGGATGGGGTTAAATTCCCCTACCTGCCTGGGTTTATTGTGTTCAGGTGGCTGGGATTGATTAGAGTAATTAACTTTCAATCAGCACCCAGCCACATGACATAAAAGGAGGCCTCAGCTTCCCATTAGGGAGAGGAGGAAGCTGAGGAAGCAAGCTGGTGTTTGTGCTTGATGCTTTTTTTGGTTTGTGTTTTGTGGTTTTTTTGTGTTTTCTGTTCCAGTGAAGGCATCACCCAGCCTGTAAACCTTTATTTTTGTAAGTCTTGTTCTGTGTCTTTTTATTTTAGCTTAAATACCTTTATTTTGGCCCTTGTGCCCTTTTATTTTGTGTTTATTTATAATAAAAGTATTATTTTTTTGAAATGCAGTCTGTCTCTGGGCCTCTATCCACTCGCCAGCCTGTCACACCCACACTGTGTAAATCCCTGTGAAAGGGTGGCTTGCAGTGGTAACGTCAGACCAGAAACACAGACTCCAAAACAAGGAATGGCGGGTGAAACTGAGGCACAGGGACGCTCAGTATATTTATTAAATAATAATACAAATAATAATAAAGCAGTGCACACATATATATATAGGGGAGTGACACTCCGCCACAATCCCACACTGTGTAAATCCTGTGCTGTGTAAATCCCACACTGTGTAAATCCTGTGCTGTGTAAATCACATACTGTGTAAATCCTGTACAGTGGTGTCTTAATTTTTTCCAGAGCTGTATATATAGGGGCGTGACACTCTGCCACAATCCCATACTGTGTAAATCCCACACTGTAAATCCTGTACTGTGTAAATCCCACGCTGTGTAAATCCCACACTGCGTAAATCCCACACTGTGTAAATCCCACACTGTGTAAATCCTGTACTGTGTAAATCCCACACTGTGTAAATCTGTGTAAATCCCACACTGTGTAAATCCTGTACAGTGTAAATCCAGAGCTGTATATATAGGGGCTGTGTAAATCCCACCTGTACTGTGTAAATCCCACGCTGTGTAAATCCCACACTGTGTAAATCCCACACTGTGTAAATCCCACACTGTGTAAATCCTGTACTGTGTAAATCCCACACTGTGTAAATCCTGTACTGTGTAAATCCCACACTGTGTAAATCCTGTACTGTGTAAATCCCACACTGTGTAAATCCTGTACTGTGTAAATCCCACACTGTGTAAATCCTGTACTGTGTAAATCCCACACTGTGTAAATCCCGTACTGTGTAAATCCTGTACTGTGTAAATCCCACACTGTGTAAATCCCACACTGTGTAAATCCCACACTGTGTAAATCCCATACTGTGTAAATCCCACGCTGTGTAAATCCTGTACTGTGTAAATCCCACACTGTGTAAATCCCACACTGTGTAAATCCTGTACTGTGTAAATCCCACACTGTGTAAATCCTGTACTGTGTAAATCCCACACTGTGTAAATCCTGTACTGTGTAAATCCCACGCTGTGTAAATCCTGTACTGTGTAAATCCCACGCTGTGTAAATCCAGGTATGTGATCTGTGTCTGTTTTCAGCTTGATCATCGCAAGGTTCACTTATTAATGCAGTGCTTGCATCTTGAGTTTGAATAGCAAGTAAACCCAGGCTGTAAATTACACATATATTGAGGGGCAGTTAAACTTCAATGTGACTTTATCTTTTTATTATTTAAAGGAAATAAATCAAAACATGGATATCATATACGTATGTGTAGAATAAAAACCTTTCTGACTTAATGAGACACATGACCAGTTACCAGCAGCTGCACCAGCAACAGACCGGCATAGGCTTTTACCTAAACGAAAATAAATTTACAACAGAAAAATACACCTGTACAGGATCTCAAACAGGAATACTGCATGAGATTGTTACTGTACCTTTAAACTATAAACATTCAGTTGGTATCTGATGAGTTAAACACAAGGAATATGAGATTGTTACTGTACCTTTCTTCTGCAGGGTCTCCATCCCATACTGAAGGTACTGCTCAAGCAACAGGAAACACTCTGTGCGATAATAGTTGAAAACGATCTGTTGCTGGGCTGTGTCAGCTTCCCGCTTGTGTTTATAGAAGACAGCCTGTGGCACAGTAGCGACCCAGGTCAGGGTCTCCACATCAAAACTAATAAAATCCTTCCCATCATACGCATGAGACAAATATGCCCGCCTGGTCCCGTCATCATCCAGCTCACAGCCACCCATGTACTGATAAGTGTGAACTGGAATAAACACACAAAGACAAAAGAGAAACTAGGCATTAGTGTCTGTTCAAAGTAAATCTTTCTGAATTTGTAATCTAGAAGTCAGAGATGGCATTCCAGAGAACATTGAAGAGCCCTGCTACTCAATAAGCAGTCCCAAGGACCCACCCAGTGGGCACACGACATTATACTGACGTTGTGTATAGGTTTGTGGCAAAGTGGTTGGTAAGGGGAACAGGTGTAGCGGTGATGCGATGCAGGAGTGATGAACAGACAACAGTGATTCAGTGAACAAGTATTTATTTGTGCTGTTTCCAGGTCTGGCGACCGTCAAATAATAAATCCCCGGCAGTACACAACAATGTGTAAAGCGCAGGGATGGTGAACACAGTACAGTCTCACACACAAACAAAGGCACGGTCACCAGTCCTAGGTGATATTCAAACGTGCAGGTGCTCTGTGTAGTGGTGCTCCGGATATTGCTTTACGTGGCGACAGCTCCGGAGGTGTGCGTTAACTGTCTAGTGGTGCGAAAAAGACAGACAATTATAAACAAACAAAGACAACACACAACACACAATACACTCTGAGCGCTCCTCTCTCAGTCCTTCTCTCCTCACGTTACCCAAACAAAGGAAAAGATCAGCGTTACCCTGGCCCCTATATGTAATCCCGCATGATATCTAGGTAAACGGTTGCAGCTGCCTTATTACTTGCAGCTGCCTCTCTTTTACCTTTCAAATCAATACGGTCTTACAACAGAGTCGCGCTTCTTTCCAGGCTGACCCACTTCCCTGACCCGGAAACGAACTGTCAGGCCAGCCCTTCCAGATACTTCTCCTCTCGTTCTTTAGCGCCCTCACAGCTCGGGAGGAAGATTCATCACCAGAACTCATGTTTCCGTCACAAGGTTATATTTGAGTCGCAATGTCAGGCAACCAAAATATAATCAATGCACAAAGTCTTTTTGACGACGTCGAGGCAACGTCTGTCATTTTACATTTTTTTAAAGGTTTTTTAGGTTGCAGTACGTCTGTTTAAAAAATGTCCCGTTAGGCCAGATTTTTTTAACCATTTTTGTGTTAACAAAGAGCACAGTTTTCTTTATCTATACATTATTATTATTATTATTACTATTATTATTATTATTATTATTACAACAATACTAATCATCAATCATGGTTGTATTTAACAGCACATAAATGTATTTGATAGTATAGAAGTGAATTCAATTGTATTTTTTTAAAAACGACGAAAGCTTCCAAATGATAAAATACAGAATATGCGCGAGAGCAGGAGTATGTCAACAAGATGCACGATCGAAATCACAGAAAGCGGCGACTCGGTGAGGGACAGAGCCGGGTTACACCCACGCTAAATCAACAAACAACACGAGTCACGCAGAAACAGACTCTTCCACACTTCAATTAATTGAGAAATACAACCTTTACAGTGTTAAACGAGGACAATTAACTGCTGTTCAGTTACCTTTTATCAAGTGTGTCAGTAGAAATGCACTCATATTTATCATCGTTCATTTCTGTATTCACCCCCCCTTTCAAAATATTGTATATTTTATATATTTATACATCTCCATTACTAAATTAAGCCCAAAGCTGCCTGACGCGTCGATGCCTATTTCATATTGTTCTTTATTATTATTATTATTATTATTATTATGTGTTTTCATCATTATATATATATATATATATATATATATATATATATATATATATATATATATATATATATATAGATAGATAGATAGATATATAGATATAAACTGTTAAAGTGTCTGATCTCACTTAAAGCCGCTCAAACTGTGTCGCTATAATGAAAGATTTTAACACACACAGGTATTCTCTATTAGATTTAGTGTTTTGCCACAATGGTTTTAACCTATCAACTTACTGTTTTCTTTATGTTATTTGAAAAACTCAGAAAAGCACAGAACAGGATGAGCTCTGTCTAAAGGAGAGAGAGAGAGAGAGAGAGAGAGAGAGAGAGAGAGAGAGAGAGAGAGAGAGAGAGAGAGATAATATATAATATTCATTGTATTTTTTGTATTTTAATGTTTGACCGTGTAAGTCACTTTGGATAAAGGCAGCCCAATGATGAAATAATAACAATAATAATGATCATGTATTTTGTATTTTTATTAAACTCCATTAGTCTACCCTTATTTATTTATTTATTTAATTATTTTTTTCTTTACATAAATCTTAAAATTCCTATACAATGTGTGGGTAATATAATTTATGCTTAATACATATGAGCCCAGTTTTAAAGATGCATTCTAATTGTAGTTTATGCAGCTGGTCAACATGATGTACAGTGGCTTGCAAAAGTATTGACCCCCCTTGGCATTTTTCCTATTTTGTTGCTTTACAACCTGGAATTAAAATTGATTTTTGGGGGGTTTGTATCATTTGATTTACACAACATGCCTACCACTTTGAAGATGCAAAATATTTTTTATTGTGAAACAAACAAGAAATAAGTATTCACCCCCCCAAAGTCAATACTTTGTAGAGCCACCTTTTGCAGCAATTACAGCTGCAAGTCTCTTGGGGTATGTATCTATAAGCTTGGCACATCTAGCCACTGGGATTTCTGCCCATTCTTCAAGGCAAAACTGCTCCAGCTCCTTCAAGTTGGATGGGTTCCGCTGCTGTACAGCAATCTTTAAGTCATACCACAGATTCTCAATTGGATTGAGGTCTGGGCTTTGACTACGCCATTCCAAGACATTTAAATGTTTCCCCTTAAACCACTCGAGTGTTGCTTTAGCAGTATGCTTAGGGTCACTGTCCTGCTGGAAGGTGAACCTCCATCCCAGTCTCAAATCTCTGGAAGACTGAAACAGGTTTCCCTCAAGAATTTCCCTGTATTTAGCGCCATCCATCATTCCTTCAATTCTGACCAGCTTCCCAGTCCCTGCCGATGAAAAACCTTCCCACAGCATGATGCTGCCACCACCATGCTTCACTGTGGGGATGGTGTTCTCGGGGTGATGAGAGGTGTTGGGTTTCCGCCAGACATAGCGTTTTCCTTGATGGCCAAAAAGCTCAATTTTAGTCTCATCTGACCAGAGTACCTTCTTCCATATGTTTGGAGAGTCTCCCACATGCCTTTTGGCGAACACCAAACGTGTTTGCTTATTTTTTTCTTTAAGCAATGGCTTTTTTCTGGCCACTCTTCCGTAAAGCCCAGCTCTGTGGAGTGTACGGCTTAAAGTGGTCCTATGGACAGATACTCCAATCTCCGCTGTGGAGCTTTGCAGCTCCTTCAGGGTTATCTTTGGTCTCTTTGTTGCCTCTCTGATTAATGTCCTCCTTGCCTGGTCTGTGAGTTTTTGTGGGCGGCCCTCTCTTGCCAGGTTTGTTGTGGTGCCATATTCTTTCCATTTTTTAATAATGGCTTTAATGGTGCTCCGTGGGATGTTCAAAGTTTCGGGTATTTTTTTATAACCCAACCCTGATCTGTACTTCTCCACAACTTTGTCCCTGACCTGTTTGGAGAGCTCCTTGGTCTTCATGGTGCCGCTTGCTTGGTGGTGCCCCTTGCTTAGTGGTGTTGCAGACTCTGGGGCCTTTCAGAACAGGTGTATATATACTGAGATCACGTGACAGATCATGTGACACTTAGATTGCAGACAGGTGGACTTTATTTAATTAATTATGTGACTTCTGAAGGTAACTGGTTGCACCAGATCTTATTTAGAGGCTTAATAGCAAAGGGGGTGAATACATATGCACGCACCACTTTTCTGTTATTTATTTTTTAGAATTTTTTGAAACAAGTTATTTTTTTCATTTCACTTCACCAATTTGGACCATTTTGTGTATGTCCATTACATTAAATCTAAATAAAAATCAATTTTAATTCCAGGTTGTAAGGCAACAAAATAGGAAAAATGCCAAGGGGGGGTCAATACTTTCGCAAGCCACTGTACTTAGTGTGATATAAAACAAATCAGTTCACAAGCTGTGAGCATTGATATACAGACGCAGGTCAGGAATCTCACCGGATTATGATATATACACACGCAGGTCAGGAATCTCACCGGATTATGATATATACACACGCAGGTTAGGAATCTCACCGGATTATGATATATACACACGCAGGTTAGGAATCTCACCGGATTATGACATATACACACACGGTCAGGAATCTCACCGGATTATGATATATACACACACCGGATTATGATATATACACACGCAGGTTAGGAATCTCACCGGATTATGATATATACACACGCAGGTTAGGAATCTCACCGGATTATGATATATACACACGCAGGTTAGGAATCTCACCGGATTATGATATATACACACGCAGGTTAGGAATCTCACCGGATTATGATATATACACACGCAGGTTAGGAATCTCACCGGATTATGATATATACACACGCAGGTTAGGAATCTCACCGGATTATGATATACACACGCAGGTTAGGAATCTCACTGGATTATCGTTGGATTATTAATGCATATGAAAGCTATTAATTCATTAATAATAATATTTTTAGGTCAGATTCTGACCTAATCATGACGTTATGATTCTGAAGTCATTATAACGTTCAGATTGTGGCGTTGATACAACGTTGTGGTTTGGACGTCAGAAAAACTTTCACATACAACATCAGAATATGACGTCAATATGACGTCACTGCAACCAACTCTGCCCACTGGACAGCGTGCAATGAGAATAACTTGTGAGTGCCCCCACACTGACCCACGAGCATTACACTCAGGTACTATTGATTATTAAAAGACATGTATTACTAGACTCCTTATACAATATATTATTGATTATTAAACACATGTATTAACAGACTCCTTATATATTATTGATTATTATACACATGTATTAACAGGTTCCTTATAGAATATGCTCTTGCACTGTGGTCAGTCTCAGGTGTATGCATGCTGTTTATTTATTGTATTTATATAGTACTTTATGTACAAAAGTATCGCAAAGCACTGTACAGTACATAACACAATAAAATGTGGAAAAGTCCAAGGGGGGTGAATACTTTTGAGAGCCACTGTGTGTGTGTATACACACACACACACACACACACACACACACACACACAGAGTACCGTGAAAAAGTATTTGCCCCCTGTCTGATTTTCTGCATTTTTGCTTATTTTTCACACTGAATGTTATCAGATTTTCAACCAAAATCTAATATTAGATAAAAGAGACCCTGAGTGAACAAATAACACAACATTTTGATACTTATTTAATTTATTTATTAAAGAATGTTATGGAGCACCCAATGCCCCCGTGTGAAAAAGTAATCGCCCTCTTAGACTCAGTAACTGGTTACACCTCCTTTAGCAGCAATAACTGCAACCAAACGCTTCCTGTAGTTATTGATCAGTCTCTCACAGCGCCGTGGAGGAATTTTGGCCCACTCCTTCATGCAGAACTGCTTCAACTCAGTGACATTTGTGGGTTTTTGAGCATAAACTGCTTGTGTCAGGTCCTGCCACAATATCTCAATGGGGTTTAGGTCTGGACTTTGACTAGGCCATTCCAAAACTTTCAATTTCTTGTTATTCAACCATTCTGATGTAGTCTTGCTTGTGTGTTTCGGATCATTGTCTTTCTGCATGACCCAGCTGCGCTTCAGCTTCAGCTCACGGTTGGATGGCCTGACATTCTCCTGCAGAATTCTCTGATACAGAGCAGAATTCATGGTTCCTTCAATGATGGCAAATCGTCCAGTTCCTGATGCAGCAAAGCACCCCCAAATCATGACACTACCATCACAATGCTTGACTGTTGGTATGAGGTTCTTACTGTGGAATGCAGCGTTTGGTTTTCGCCAGGCATAACGGGGCCCAAGCTGGCCAAAGAGTTCCACTTTTGACTCATCTGTCCACAGAACATTGTTCCAGAACTCTTGAGGATCATCCAGGTGCTTTTTGGCAAACTTGAGACGAGCATTCATGTTCTTCTTAGTGAGCAGTGGTTTCCACCTTGCTACTCTGCCATGAATCCCATTTTTGCCCCGTGTCTTTCTGATGGTGGAGTCATGAACACTGACCTTAGCCGAGGCGAGAGAGACCTGCAGATCCCTGGATGTTGTTCTAGGGTTCTTTGTGACTTCCTGGACGATTTTACGCCTTGCTCTTGGAGAGATTTTGGCAGGACGGCCACTCCTGGGAAGATTTACTACTGTCCCAAACTTTCTCCATTTGGACAATATGGCTCTAACTGTGGTTTGGTGGAGCCCCAGGGCCTTAGAAATAGCTTTGTAACCATTTCCAGACTGATAGGCATCAACAACCTTTTTTTTCCCAGAGGTCTTCAGGAATTTATTTTGACTGTGGCATGATGTGCCTCTAGATCCTGTGTGCTTGCAACTTCACTCTGATGGTAAGGGCCAAAGTTAGGCAGATTTATAGTGGGCAGGCCTGATTGTTAACCAAAGTATTCAAACAGCTGACCCTAATTATCTCTTTAATTGGGTTGAGTTAACTAGGGGGAATATAACTTTTTCACACCTGAAGATTGCATGTTTGATTACCCTGCACACCAAACAAATGAAAGATGCACCAAACTTTGGCGTCATTTTTTTCTCTCAGACTCCCTCTATATACTAATACAACCCACAAAAACATCTGACCAAATTCAATGTGAAAAATGTGCAAAAATGCAGAAAATCAGACAGCGGGCAAATACTTTTTCACGGCATCGTGTGTGTGTGTGTGTGTGTGTGTGTGTGTGTGTGTGTGTGTGTGTGTGTGTGTATATATATAGTGAGATAGCAGGGAGAGGGTCAGATTCCTCCCTGCCTAAAAACATGTGCAAATGCACATTGGTTTAATTAATTTATTTCTGTTAATTGTTTTATTACTAATTATCCCCTGCACCTGGTGATTATTGTAAATTAGAGCCAGGTGCAGGGTATTTAAAGAAAGCAGTCAGTGTGCTCAGGGCTGCTGCTATGTGGAGGGCCTGGTTGATGGTGTTTTCAACAGTTATGTTGTAGCAATTCACTTGCTCCATAACGTAGGTGTAAGTTTCATCCACCTGTCCCTTTTATTAGGGTAAGTAGCCTGGCCAGGTTAAAACTTAATTTCCCATAGTTCCTTGCTATCACCCTCTGTTCATCCTCTCCCCCATTGGCTCATTCAGATATCCACTCCTCCAATCTCAGAGCTCTTTGAAAGTCAGCACCGGTATTAAAGCTGGCTGGCTAGGCCAGGAGAGCGCTCCTTTTTCTCTTGAGGAATCCATTTTACAAATAACAGCACGTTACTTAATTACAGAGTAACTAACTTTATTTTAGATAAATACTGGTGCCTCCATTTACTCTTTTGTTAAAATCTTGTACTTTGTCTAAACCTTTCTTTTTTGTCTACACTGTTACTTGTTTAAGTTTAGTTGCTGTTCAAGGTCTGTTTAGGGTTTGTATTTGTTAGTGTGTTCAGTCACCATTTTGTTCCTGATCCTCCTGATATTTTCCAAATGGCTGTTCACCCTTCAACCCGGTACTACTCGACAGACTCGCCATTTTCTACGATCGCTATTTTTTCATCAACCTTCATCCACCATCATCAGTACAGGACTCTATTTGGGACTTCATTATTTGTTGGTGAGATTATTCCTTTTCTGTTTTTTGTTTTTTTCTACTTTACTTTGATTCTTTGGTTCCTATAATTTTGGTTTTGTTCTTTTGTTACTTTGGATTACATGTGCATTGCTTCATTGGACTTGTTAGGCCTAAATTTCATTTATCATCCATTGCCATCAAGACTGTCTTTGTAATTGTTTCCCTGTATACTTATTCATTCACCTTTGTCTCTTGCCTGTCGGTGTGTTGGTTTTGTATTGGTGTGTTGTGTGTGTGTGTGGGTTTATTGGAGGCCCACCGGACACCGCATTCATTTCGCTTTAGTGTTAGTTTGTTTGGATGTTTGTTTAGTTCACTTTACTTTCTTCAACGATGTGCTGTGGGGAGAAGCGCTGAAGAAACTCTTCAAGAAGACCAGCATCCCTCATCTGCCACTTGCTAAACCATACCTCTCCTCTGGAAGGCAGTCTGCCCCGCAACAATTCTTCTTGGAGGGTGGGTTGACTGATAACTGTGACTCCACAAATGAAGGAAGTCTTCACCAAGCAAAGCTACTAATTAAGATCAGCTTAAGGCCAGCAGCGATGTTGACTACCTGGACAAATGCGATGAATTCCTTGCGCTACAGCCCATGACACCAAATGAGATCATGGCAACCATGTCCAGTGTGCTGAAAGGCTCAGCAAAGAGCTGGTGGGTAGCAGAACGCAAGGCAATCCAGTCCTGGGAACAGTTCAAGACTGTCTTCCATCAAGCCTTTCTGCCGTCTGACTTCCAGACCGAAGTGGAAGACTGACTCCGCTCCAGAGTCCAGCTGCCTGACGAGTGAATCCTTGACTTCACCTATGACTATCTTGCCCTATGTCGGCGCTGGAAGCCAGACTTGGAGGAGGCTGAAGTGGTTCGACGGATTCTCAACAGCTGTAATCCCAAACTGGCAACCTGTCTGAGGGGAACGCTGAAGACAGTGAAAGAACTGGTGAGCATCAGGACCCAGGTAGAGAGAGACAACGCTGCCCAGCGGGAGTACTGGGTCAAGGCAAACGTAAGCAAAGCTGTCCAGGATAAGAGCAATAAAGGAGCTACCACGAAGCCGGCATAGATCAGCAGAGAAGCCAGGAGAAGAAGCATATAGCTCCTGCTGCAAGCCTGACTCTGCTGATCGTGGAGGTGGGCGTTCGAGAGCTCCAAGGGCTGCAGTCCTGGACACTGGGAGCACTTTCACTCTGAGTCTCTGGAGGAAGATAGCTCAGCCAGGGGAAGAGCTGGAGTATGCACAGGACCAGTATTTCACGCTGGCGAGTGGACAGTCCCACCAGGCCAAAGGTCAAGTTCGTCTCACTTACCTTCTACACGGAGAGGTATGGTTTATAGGCACCTATGTCCTGGAGGATCGTCATCTTACATTCCCTCTTGTCCTAGGCCTGGATTTCCTGGGGAAAACTCATACCCAGATTGACATTGTCAATAGGCATTACGGTGTTAAACACCAGAAGGATTTCTCCTACCATCCTTTTGTGCCACAGTACGATTGGGAATCTTCGTGGCACAGGTCTTCACCGAGGGTCTGTCTCTACTTCCATACGGCTGGCCAGCCACCTACCACCTCTCGTCCTAAGCCAACCCAGCCGCCGAAGGTGACCATGACCATCACTTCATCTGAACCATCTCGTTGAGCCAAGACTCCAGAAGCTCCAGCAGAAGTGGTCAGCTAGGAATGACCACAGTCACCCGTCACTCCATCCCCACGGAGGATGAAGTCCCTGTCCGAGGTCGACTATATCGAGTGTTGCCACTGAAAAAGGCTTTGATCAAGGAACATGTCCAAGACATGCTTCTGGACGGAGTTATCGATGGTCCTCTCCGGTGGTGCGCACAGAGAAGACGGAGGATACAGGTTCTAGGTTTGTACTGGTGTGGTGTTTGTGTGTGGGGGGGTTTATTGGAGGCCCACCGGACACCGCATTCGTTTCGCTTTAGTGTTAGTCTGTTTGGATGTTTATTTAGTTCACTTTTCTTTCTTAATCAACTGTACCTTCTACCTAACTAAATGTTCTCTGCAATAAGTTGTTGTCCTTATGTTTAATTTATTACATTATAGTTCACAACAATAAACTGTTTGTTAGTGAAATTGACACCTCTGACATCCCTGCTTTTGCTGTCTGTCACTCTTGCTGACTTGGTTAGTTATAGATATTGGGCCAGTAGTATCTCCTTAGGGAGGACAGTACAACTGCTTCTCAGTTGTGCACAGTGATCATTACAATGTAAAAGCTACTGTGTAAAAGTCTTTTGGTGTTCAATCTTATGTTTTTGTTTCAGCCAGTAAACAACTTAGCTGTCCGGTTTTATTTGAGTAGGTTCCTGGTGAATGTTCCTAGTTCGTGCTCCAAATAGGAGCTAGGTGTGTGTGTATATGTGTGTATATGTATGTGTATGTATGTGTATGTATGTGTATATATATATATATATATATATATATATATATATATATATATATATATATATATATATATATTATATATATATATATATATACACTCAGCTGTAGTATATGTTTACTCCGTTCCCACTCCTCTTCTAGATCCACAGTAACCACAAGGCTGTCAGTTTGATTTAACAGGGCGGTGCCTGGATTTTTATTAGACAATCCAAAGCTTTAGGTGATACTCAATATAGGGTTCAAACACAGTTCAGGTTCTCATACAATCCTGGTTAATCCGCCAGAAGGGCGGTCAAAACAGTCCAAGTCATACACAGAAATGTTTGTCTTCTTTATTTTCCCTTTTAGGTTTAAATCGAACTGTTACCAGCACTTACTTTCTCTCTTTGTCTCCCTCTCTCTCAAACACCCTGTACTCCTCTCCCTTCCATGCTGTGACCCAGCCCTTTTATAGGTGGATGATTATGTCTAACTTGATGCAGGTGTGGCTACCACACCCTGGGCACCTTGCATTGTGGGATTTGTAGTGTGCTGTGGGTGGCCATTCTGTGACATGTAGTCCTTTCCCAGCTGCCATTTTGTGATGGTAGAAAGTGCTGTCAAAACCTCAGCCCTGACGTATTTACCCTCTATAACCACACCCTTTGCTTTATCACAATATATATACACACAACTTTAAGTCGCCCATAGTAAGGGCGTCTGCTAAGAAATAAATAAGAATAATTTAACCTGACCATATTTCTTTTGGAGCATCTGGCCAGAAAACAATCCTCCATGTCTTTTTCTTTTGTGACAGAAGGGGCTGTGTGTGTGTCTGTACTCAGTCCTATAGTCCCTGTGTCTCTAACAGTGATAGAAGGGGCTGTGTGTGTGTCTGTACTCAGTCCTATAGTCCCTGTGTCTCTAACAGTGATAGAAGGGGCTGTGTGTGTGTCTGTACTCAGTCCTATAGTCCCTGTGTCTCTAACAGCGCTGATAGAAGGGGCTGTGTGTGTGTCTGTACTCAGTCCTATAGTCCCTGTGTCTCTAACAGTGCTGACAGAAGGGGCTGTGTGTGTCTGTACTCAGTCCTATAGTCCCTGTGTCTCTAACAGTGATAGAAGGGGCTGGGTGTGTGTCTGTACTCAGTCCTATAGTCCCTGTGTCTCTAACAGTGATAGAAGGGGCTGTGTGTGTCTGTACTCAGTCCTATAGTCCCTGTGTCTCTCACAGTGATAGAAGGGGCTGTGTGTGTCTGTACTCAGTCCTATAGTCCCTGTGTCTCTATGATAGAAGGGGCTGTGTGTGTGTCTGTACTCAGTCCTATAGTCCCTGTGTCTCTAACAGTGATAGAAGGGGCTGTGTGTGTCTGTACTCAGTCCTATAGTCCCTGTGTCTCTCACAGTGATAGAAGGGGCTGTGTGTGTGTCTGTACTCACCTCCAGTATGGTTAAGGTGCTGGACTGTATTTCGTAAACTCCATTTTATGAGGTCTTGACCATAGAGAATATGCCAGCTAATTATTTTCCAGAACTCCCGACCCTTCGTCTCATTCCTCCAGTGTGTTCGGAGGACAGGTTTTTCCATGGTGCTGTTAAAGGACGTGTATTGCACATCATCCAGCATCGCCAGAAACACAAACTCTGGAAGCCCAGTCCCTTCTGAGATTGCCATTGCAAAGAAATTCAGTGAGTGAGTTCCTGGAAGAGGAATACAAATGAGGATTAGTGACACATTTCAATAATCCCAGAGTAAAACACACAGTGCCAGTGAGCTGCTGACATGCACCAGTCTCTCCAGGATTCCACCATTCTGTGATGTCACAAAGCAATGCAGAATTCACACAAGGGTGCAGAATGCAGTGATGGCCACAGAAACCCATTAATCACTGCAGAAATGTGCAGATAGTTGTAATGTTCTCACATAGAAAACCATTTTCCATACAGGCATGCTAATTTGTTTTATTTGATTTTGGTTTTGAATGTTGAAAGAAAGGCAGTGTTTTCAGAAGATGTTTCTATTGTATGTTGCTGTGCTTTGTCTGTGTCACTAGGACAGGGTTCAAACATGAGTTTCTATGACCTTCCCAGGGGATCAGGGGCACAGAATCTAGAATCTCCTGGGCACAGACTAGTAACCTTCCGGAACACGAGGTACAGGGAGGGGAGTTCCCTCCTGGGTTCATCGGAGGTGTCTAATCATGAGTGAGCAGAG
Organism: Polyodon spathula; assembly: GCF_017654505.1. Classification (NCBI taxonomy): domain Eukaryota; kingdom Metazoa; phylum Chordata; class Actinopteri; order Acipenseriformes; family Polyodontidae; genus Polyodon; species Polyodon spathula. The sequence continues at coordinate 5,771,866 of NC_054569.1, read as the reverse complement.
GCGGGACATAAACCTGAGGGTATTCTCCATCTCAGTTGAATACCCAAACTGACATGGGAATGGAAGGGACATACTCGCCACTTCCACAATTTCAATTATTAAAGGTATCTGTGGCTTACCTGTAGCTGTCAATTAAACAAAGAATCCTGCTGGAACTGTATTGTGTGATCTGGAACAGCACTGGCTACAGCAATCTAGGATATCTATCAAAGTCAGCACAAAAACATGAGCGTTCCCAAAGTCACTTGCGAGCCACTGTTACACTCAAAACAACTGCACAAACCGGACTGATGTTTAACTGGATGAGAAGCAGCGTAGGGATACAATACATCCCAATGAGCTAGTAAGAAAAACCCGTGAAACGCTTGATTGATTCTGTGGTTTATCTGTGGCAACAAAACAAGGTAACCAACACTAGAGGTCATGATGTTCTGACTGTCTCTGCAGGGAGTGACTAAGGGCACATGCATGTTAAGCAATCACTTGTCAATAGTCTCGGGATTCAGAACGACTTCGTCTCTTCAGTGTCTCAGGGTTTGCAGATGCAATAAAAAGAAGTAGAGGAAGCCAGGTACGCAGCTCAAATATAAATGTTTTGTATTAAGTGCAAAACAAAATCCCGTTACAACAGTTTTCATAAATGTCCCAAACAACACAAAACAAGGTAACCAACACTTGGGAGGTACTGTGCATACTGTGGTCAGTGTTGTACACGGGCATCCCGTAGTGACTGAACCTGCAGGGTGTCACAAACACAAAACCAACAATAGCACCATCCCGTATGAGAACACTGAACCTGCAGGGAGTGTCACAAACACAAAACCAACAATAGCACGGGCATCCCGTATGAGAACACTGAACCTGCAGGGAGTGTCACAAACACAAAACCAACAATAGCACGGGCATCCCGTATGAGAACACTGAACCTGCAGGGAGTGTCACAAACACAAAACCAACAATAGCACGGGCATCCCGTATGAGAACACTGAACCTGCAGGGAGTGTCACAAACACAAAACCAACAATAGCACGGGCATCCCGTATGAGAACACTGAACCTGCAGGGAGTGTCACAAACACAAAACCAACAATAGCACGGGCATCCCGTATGAGAACACTGAACCTGCAGGGAGTGTCACAAACACAAAACCAACAATAGCACGGGCATCCCGTATGAGAACACTGAACCTGCAGGGAGTGTCACAAACACAAAACCAACAATAGCACGGGCATCCCGTATGAGAACACTGAACCTGCAGGGAGTGTCACAAACACAAAACCAACAATAGCACGGGCATCCCGTATGAGAACACTGAACCTGCAGGGAGTGTCACAAACACAAAACCAACAATAGCACGGGCATCCCGTATGAGAACACTGAACCTGCAGGGAGTGTCACAAACACAAAACCAACAATAGCACGGGCATCCCGTATGAGAACACTGAACCTGCAGGGAGTGTCACAAACACAAAACCAACAATAGCACGGGCATCCCGTAGAACACTGAGAACACTGAACCTGCAGGAACCTGAGTGTCACAAACACAAAACCAACAATAGCACGGGCATCCCGTATGAGAACACTGAACCTGCAGGGAGTGTCACAAACACAAAACCAACAATAGCACGGGCATCCCGTATGAGAACACTGAACCTGCAGGGAGTGTCACAAACACAAAACCAACAATAGCACGGGCATCCCGTATGAGAACACTGAACCTGCAGGGAGTGTCACAAACACAAAACCAACAATAGCACGGGCATCCCGTATGAGAACACTGAACCTGCAGGGAGTGTCACAAACACAAAACCAACAATAGCACGGGCATCCCGTATGAGAACACTGAACCTGCAGGGAGTGTCACAAACACAAAACCAACAATAGCACGGGCATCCCGTATGAGAACACTGAACCTGCAGGGAGTGTCACAAACACAAAACCAACAATAGCACGGGCATCCCGTATGAGAACACTGAACCTGCAGGGAGTGTCACAAACACAAAACCAACAATAGCACGGGCATCCCGTATGAGAACACTGAACCTGCAGGGAGTGTCACAAACACAAAACCAACAATAGCACGGGCATCCCGTATGAGAACACTGAACCTGCAGGGAGTGTCACAAACACAAAACCAACAATAGCACGGGCATCCCGTATGAGAACACTGAACCTGCAGGGAGTGTCACAAACACAAAACCAACAATAGCACGGGCATCCCGTATGAGAACACTGAACCTGCAGTGAGTGTCACAAACACAAAACCAACAATAGCACGGGCATCCCGTATGAGAACACTGAACCAGGGAGTGTCACAAACACAAAACCAACAATAGCACGGGCATCCCGTATGAGAACACTGAACCTGCAGGGAGTGTCACAAACACAAAACCAACAATAGCACGGGCATCCCGTATGAGAACACTGAACCTGCAGGGAGTGTCACAAACACAAAACCAACAATAGCACGGGCATCCCGTATGAGAACACTGAACCTGCAGGGAGTGTCACAAACACAAAACCAACAATAGCACGGGCATCCCGTATGAGAACACTGAACCTGCAGGGAGTGTCACAAACACAAAACCAACAATAGCACGGGCATCCCGTATGAGAACACTGAACCTGCAGGGAGTGTCACAAACACAAAACCAACAATAGCACGGGCATCCCGTATGAGAACACTGAACCTGCAGGGAGTGTCACAAACACAAAACCAACAATAGCACGGGCATCCCGTATGAGAACACTGAACCTGCAGGGAGTGTCACAAACACAAAACCAACAATAGCACGGGCATCCCGTATGAGAACACTGAACCTGCAGGGAGTGTCACAAACACAAAACCAACAATAGCACGGGCATCCCGTATGAGAACACTGAACCTGCAGGGAGTGTCACAAACACAAAACCAACAATAGCACGGGCATCCCGTATGAGAACACTGAACCTGCAGGGAGTGTCACAAACACAAAACCAACAATAGCACGGGCATCCCGTATGAGAACACTGAACCTGCAGGGATCCCGTGAGAACACTGAACCTGCAAACACAAAACCAACAATAGCACGGGCATCCCGTATGAGAACACTGAACCTGCAGGGAGTGTCACAAACACAAAACCAACAATAGCACGGGCATCCCGTATGAGAACACTGAACCTGCAGGGAGTGTCACAAACACAAAACCAACAATAGCACGGGCATCCCGTATGAGAACACTGAACCTGCAGGGAGTGTCACAAACACAAAACCAACAATAGCACGGGCATCCTGCGTATGAGAAACACAAAACCAACAATAGCACGGGCATCCCGTGAAACACTGAACCTGCAGGGAGTGTCACAAACACAAAACCAACAATAGCACGGGCATCCCGTATGAGAACACTGAACCTGCAACACAAACACAAAACCAACAATAGCACGGGCATCCCGTATGAGAACACTGAACCTGCAGGGAGTGTCACAAACACAAAACCAACAATTCTAATATAAAATAAACAGGTCAATTTATTTTACATTAATATGACGGTTGCGGACAAAAATTTAATATATGAGGTCTCGGGTGTCTCGCGAGCATTGTCTGTTGGGGTGCATCTGCAGTGAGCCTCACGTCTCCCCACTGTCATTTACGAAGGAGCAACATTCAAAGCGGTACGTCTAAGGATAAAATAAAAACCAACCAACCCAAGTCGTGTCGTCGGGGCTGTTTCTTTTTGGGTAGTAATTTTCAGCTTGAAAAATTTTTTTTGGAATGAGCGTTCGATCCGCGCAAAACGGATCGTCTATAATCAGGGACATTTGATTCAATCTTAATTTACAGCCGCACTTAACAGAATGTCTCGACATTTTGTAACAGCCTACCTTTCCTATCATTGATTTCTTATTGTCGGGCAGTCTTTTCCGTTCTAACCGGACGATTTGTAATCGTCGGTGTCGGTTTTATTCCTCATCGAAGCCCAGCCTCGCCCTCTGCTGCAGTCTGGTCGGTTTGAAGTCCCCTTGACAAACAAAAAGGGAAAGTTTCCCGCTGTCGTTTTAATAAGTCGACTTAAACCGTTTCAGCTGCGTTTGCCGCAGATATTGTCTTATTCGCGTAAGTGTTACCGAGCTTAAAAGTTGGATGGAAAGATAGTAACTAAAGAAGTAACAGACTCGTCAGAAGGACTGCCTGCTAACATTCCCACAAAATAAGATTTAGCTTCAGGGTCACGACTACCAGCTTCAAACTGTTTGTTTTTCTTAAAGCGAGCACATCCTGCGAGGAAGCCCCTGGTATTTTGCTGTATATTTATTGAAGACAGTAAATATTTCTCGTGTAAAAACTGACCTGCGGCAGCTGCATGAACCCAGCAGAGAATCCCGAGTACAGCCACCCGGGTCATCTCCGATAGTCTCCACAGAGCAGGGTATTCAACACCACACTCGCTTATAAACAACCGGGTTGCTTGTGAAATGGATATTTAATATTTTTAATACAATTCTTCTAGCTTTTGCCAACCACGAACCGATCACACCGCTTATCAGAAACTCTCTCAGTCTGGAATTTTGTGATTGGCTAAGCGAGCGTGGTCCAGCCAATGGGAAGCGCGCATCAGCAGTATCCGGGTGAATAGTTTTGTTCAGGTTTGTGTCTCTGAAGTGAAGCTGGATTGTGTTGTTTTGAAAGTTAGCATTTTTGCAGGAAAGCAGCGATCAAGCTTCACAGCAGCGGGGTTTCTATACGGCGTGGGAAGCCTGTCAGGAACACGAGAGCCACGAAGTGCAGATTTATCAAACCACAATCACTATCCGGGGTGAATAAAAACACTATTTTATTTGCTTATGTAGCGTTGTAGGTTGTGTTTAATAGAGAACTAGACGAGGCTGTTTGGTCCTTGAACACTTCTCTGGTTTATTTAAATCAGATCCGTACACATAACTGAACAACAACAACAGACACCATATTGTGAAATAGTTTTGTTCAGCTTTGTGTCTCTGAAGTGAAACAGAGTGACATACCAGAGGGACTACATTTCCCATCATCCTCCTGCTCACGTGTAAGATGGATTTACCAGTGAGCAGGAGCATGATGGGAAATATAGTTCTGAGAGGTCCATGCAGGTACATGTGAAGCCATCTTGGAGGCAGTGGAATGCAATTTAAAAGTTTTAAAAAGTTGGTCAAAATGTAAAAATAAATTAAAACAATATAAGCCTTGCTTAAACAGTTGTGGCAACACATGGGAACACTTAGCACAGTAAAATAAAAAGGTCCTTCTATACCCTTTAAAGGGTAAAACATTTTAATTTGCCATTCCAGGACTTCAAACACATTTCTCATGGTTGAATTCTGCATTACACAAGTCCAAAGCCGGTCTCCACGGTGTGTGTATACAGGAGATAAGATCTTCCTCACATGACGAGTAGTCAAAGCAGCGGCTGAGTAGCTTGTTGGTTTCGAAGCAGGTGGATGCTATCTCTTATCTCTTATCTCTTCAAATTTCATATGGGTCGAGTCCTGTCAAGTCAGCTTTATGAAAAGTAACTAATAGTTTTACTTTTGCAATACATTTGTTTATTATAATGTTCGTGTGCTTATTTAGATGTACATTCATATGGAATATATAAAGGCTATATTTGCACCCAGAGCCGTATGAAAATTCATAATAGCAAAATTGTGACATCAAAGTGTCATTCCATAGAAGATTATTCTTGACCTTTGACCCCTATGTAAAGAGACACGCAAAAACATTGTTCATTACATTCCCTCCGAGTTTGAACCTTAACTGACCTTCCTGTCTGTTAAATATATTTTACGCACCTCATTTCTAAATGAAGAGGTCGCAAATATGGTAACAAGTGATAAGGAGTAAGTTGTCACTTTTTGTGCAAGGCAAGGGTGAGATGAATGTTCAAATAATTATACCTAGAAATGATGAATGAATTGAATGATCCCATTTTCAACGACTGTCCTGAAGAAGCCTGTTGTACAGCATTTAGACTCGAGAGCAGCCATCATCCACCTCATTGAGGGCAGGCCAGGCAATTCTTTCAAGAAACACCTAGAGGAAAAATACACTAATAAACTGCAGGAAAATACACTAATAAACTGCAGGAAAAAACACTAATAAACTGCAGGAAAAACACTAATAAACTGCAGGAAAATAACACTAATAAACTGCAGGAAAAACACTAATAAACTGCAGGAAAAAAACACTAATAAACTGCAGGAAAAACACTAATAAACTGCAGGAAAAAACACTAATAAACTGCAGGAAAAACACTAATAAACTACAGGAAAAAACACTAATAAACTGCAGGAAAAACACTAATAAACTGCAGGTGATCTTGCTGAACCTTACTGGCTGTTTTGTTGGATTTCATATTGAAATGGCTTCCTCTCAATGCTCTATACTAGTGTTCTTCATTGCAAGGCCCGCATGGCACTGGCGACCCCTAGTGGACTTTAGTGCGGCCCCCAACAACACACAAATGTGAAAGAGGAGGCCTGGCGGCCCTCACACTGATGTCTTACTCGCAAAAGTGCCCCCCCCCCCC